>NC_089824.1:210928595-210953595 GCF_035046505.1 Tiliqua scincoides
TTATTCAGGAAATATGCTTTTTCGTGTGTTCTGTGTTCCTGTGTGAATCTGTTAGAAATAAAAAAAAAATGCTGCCTTTATTCATGAGGGGGAGATGGTCAGGCTGCACAGTTTTTTTTTTTGTTTTTTTTTTTGGAATGTTCCTTTTCACCTGTATGACTTGAAATTTGGTCATTATTCAGCTAGGACAATGGCTGTGTGTGTGCGTGTGTGTGTGTTGTGGGTGGGTGGCGTGGGGCTGTCAGCAGAGGCCTCTCTTATTCATGTGGGCCTGTGTGCCTTTACAAGTGGCCAGTGCAAATTGTTTGAAATCTCTGGTTTTTTTGGGGGAGTGGGTGGAATGTTTTGAGCATTTTCCAACACTGCAAGGGCCTGTGTGAATCTGATAGATTTGAATATTGCGCATTTATTTCAGGGGACAGAATGGTCATGCTCCCCAGTGTTCATGGTCTGAATTGGTTTCTTGTACTATGCCAGCCAGCATGTCTGTGTGTGATTCTGTGAAACTTCTCTCTCTCTCTCTCTCTCTCTCTCTCTCCTCTCCTCTGTGTGTGGTGTGTGTGTGTGTCAGAGGCCTAATAGGCTGTCTTTAATTCAGGGTCTGTTTTGTTCACTCTGCATGTGCTCTGGAGCATTCATGGTCTGAGTAAAACTTCATATGCTGGCTTATTCAGGAAATACGCTTTTTCATGTGTTCTGTGTTCCTGTGTGAATCTGTTAGAAATAAAAAAAAAATGCTGCCTTTATTCATGAGGGGGAGATGGTCAGGCTGCACAGTTGTTTTTTTTTGGAATGTTCCTTTTCACCTGTATGACTTGCCGAAAATTTGGTCATTATCCAGCTAGGACAATGGCTCTGTGTGTGTATGTGTGTGTGGTTGGGGTGGGGCTGTCAGCAGAGGCCTCTCTTATTCAATGTGGGCCTTTACACTTTACAAGTGGCCAGTACACTCAAGCATATCTCTGCCTGCTTATTGTCTGGACTGGATCTGTAAAGTGGGAAAAATATTGACCTACCTGGAAGGGTTGTTAGGGGGATGCCACAAAGATTTTTAGTAACGCTGCAGATGATAGCAGCTAGTAGGTAACTTCAAATGAGTTGACAAAAAACAACTCAACATCCAATCAACCCGATGATGGCAACACACTTCTCAGAAAGCTATGTGGATCAGATCTCTGATGATTTGGTCTTAAGCGTGGTCTAATTTGTGGGTGAGCAAATGTGTTCAGTGCTAAGGGCTATATTAGGCATATTAACATGAACTGAAGAATTGCAAATAGTGTCCGTATTTGAGACACAAAATTCATTGAAAGGATTTGAGAAAAGAGGTAGCTTCATATTACACTGAACTTTGGTTTTTTACTGTAATGTTGGCATGACAGGCTGTTGTTTCCTTCTACAGGGATACTGACTGGCCGCTGTGTTAATTACAGTGCCACTTCCCAGACCTGTGAGATCCAGGGTTGGTGCCCTGCAGAGATGGACTCTGTACCTGTGTAAGTGGTTGGAGAGCCCAATCCCTGATTCGTTCAAAGTAAGATACTATTGCTCACACTGTATACCTTCAAACAGGGTTGGAAAAGTGGTCAGTGGAATCATACTGTCCCATTCACCCACTGAGTTTTTTGTTTGTGGGCAAATATTCCTTGAAGCTGAGAATTCTCTTGTGTGGGTGGCCTACATTATTATATTATCCTATTATATTAAGATGCAAACTGATAACAAAGGGAGGAATGATTACTTTCTTTGGCAACAGTTGACTCTTGGTCAAGAGCTCAGATCAAATGCACTTGATCAAGAGAGACATTTAGTGGTACCTTCTACAATGTATACATACTTTATCCAGATCAAAATGGGCTTCCCAAGGCTAAGGAACAGAGGGCAGTTCCTCTGGGGGTGTGGGGGATGTGATTCAGTACTAGTTTGTTTCGAATCAGGGATTGGGCTCTCCAACCACTTACACAGGTACAGAGTCCATCTCTGCAGGGCACCAACCCTGGATCTCACAGGTCTGGGAAGTGGCACTGTAATTAACACAGCGGCCAGTCAGTATCCCTGTAGAAGGAAACAACAGCCTGTCATGCCAACATTACAGTAAAAACCAAAGTTCAGTGTAATATGAAGCTACCTCTTTTCTCAAATCCTTTCAATGAATTTTGTGTCTCAAATACGGACACTATTTGCAATTCTTCAGTTCATGTTAATATGCCTAATATAGCCCTTAGCACTGAACACATTTGCTCACCCACAAATTAGACCACGCTTAAGACCAAATCATCAGAGATCTGATCCACATAGCTTTCTGAGAAGTGTGTTGCCATCATCGGGTTGATTGGATGTTGAGTTGTTTTTTGTCAACTCATTTGAAGTTACCTACTAGCTGCTATCATCTGCAGCGTTACTAAAAATCTTTGTGGCATCCCCCTAACAACCCTTCCAGGTAGGTCAATATTTTTCCCACTTTACAGATCCAGTCCAGACAATAAGCAGGCAGAGATATGCTTGAGTGTACTGGCCACTTGTAAAGTGTAAAGGCCCACATTGAATAAGAGAGGCCTCTGCTGACAGCCCCACCCCAACCACACACACATACACACACAGAGCCATTGTCCTAGCTGGATAATGACCAAATTTCAAGTCATACAGGTGAAAAGGAACATTCCAAAAAAAAACAACTGTGCAGCCTGACCATCTCCCCCTCATAAATAAAGGCAGCATTTTTTTTTATTTCTAACAGATTCACACAGGAACACAGAACACATGAAAAAGCGTATTTCCTGAATAAGCCAGCATATGGAAGTTTTACTCAGACCATGAATGCTCCAGAGCACATGCAGAGTGAACAAAACAGACCCTGAATTAAAGACAGCCTATTAGGCCTCTGACACACACACACACACACAGAGAGAGAGAGAGAGAGAGAGAGAGAGAGAGAGAGAGAGAAGTTTCACAGAATCACACACAGACATGCTGGCTGGCATAGTACAAGAAAACCAATTCAGACCATGAACACTGGGGAGCATGACCCATTCTGTCCCTGAAATAAATGCAGCAATATTCAAATCTATCAGATTCACACAGGCCCTTGCAGTGTTGGAAAATGCTCAAAACATTCCACCCACTCCCCCAAAAAACCAGAGATTTCAAACAATTTGCACTGGCCACTTGTAAAGGCACACAGGCCCACATTGAATAAGAGAGGCCTCTGCTGACAGCCCCACGCCACCCACCCACCCACACACACACACACACACGCACACACACAGCCATTGTCCTAGCTGAATAATGACCAAATTTCAAGTCATACAGGTGAAAAGGAACATTCCAAAAAAAAAAAAAACAAAAAAAAACTGTGCAGCCTGACCATCTCCCCCTCATGAATAAAGGCAGCATTTTTTTTTTATTTCTAACAGATTCACACAGGAACACAGAACACACGAAAAAGCATATTTCCTGAATAAGCCAGCATATGGAAGTTTTACTCAGACCATGAATGCTCCAGAGCGCATGCAAAGTGAACAAAACAGACCCTGAATTAAAGACAGCCTATTAGGCCTCTGACACACACACACACACACACACACACACACCAGAGATAGAGAGAGGCAAGTTTCACAGAATCACACACAGACATGCTGGCTAGCATATTATTATTATTATTAACAGTATTTATATACCGCTTTTCAACTAAAAGTTCACAAAGCGGTTTACAGAGAAAAATCAAATAACTAAATGGCTCCCTGTCCCAAGGGCTCACAATCTAAAAAAATGCAAATGAATACCAGCAGACAGCCACTAGAACAGACAGTGCTGGGGTGAGGTGGGCCAGTTACTCTCCCCCTGCTAAAAAAAGGAGCACCCACTTGAAAAAGTGCCTCTTACCCAATTAGCAGGGGTACAATCATACAATCATACAAAATTGTGCAGCCTGCGATATAGGTGTAAGATTTTCTCAGACCAAGAATGCCCCAGAGCACATGCAGAGTGAAAAATACAAACCTTGAATAAAAGCAGTCTGACATACAGATTCTGTTAGAGAGAAGCAAAATTTAATTCTAACAGATTCACACAGGCCCTTGCAGTGTTGGAAAATGCTCAAAACATTCCACCCCCTCCCTCCCAAAAATCAGAGATTTCAAACAATTTGCACTGGCCACTTGTAAAGTGTAAAGGCACACAGGCCCACATTGAATAAGAGAGGTCTCTGCTGACAGCCCCACCCCACCCACACACACACATACACACAGCCATTGTCCTAGCTGGATAATGACCAAAATTCAAATCATACAGGTGAAAAGGAACATTCCAAAAAAAACTGTGCAGCCTGACCATCTCCCCCTCATGAATAAAGGCAGCATTTTTTTATTTCTAACAGATTCACACAGGAACACAGAACACATGAAAAAGCATATTTCCTGAATAAGCCAGCATATGGAAGTTTTACTCAGACCATGAATGCTCCAGAGCGCATGCAGAGTGAACAAAACAGACCCTGAATTAAAGACAGCCTATTAGGCCTCTGACACACACACACACACACACACACACAGAGAGAGAGAGAGAGAGAGGCAAGTTTCACACAGACATGCTGGTTGGCATAGTACAATCATACAAAATTATGCAGCCAGCGATACAGGTGTAAGATTTTCTCAGACCAAGAATGCCCCAGAGCACTTGCAGAGTGAAAAATACAAACCTTGAATAAAAGCAGTCTGACATACAGATTCTGATAGAGAGAAGCAATATTCAAATCTATCAGATTCACACAGGCACACAAAACACATACAAATTCCATAGGCAAAGGAGAGAGAACAATATGCTTACCAAATGAACTGCAGCCTTCTTTTTTGGGGAGATGTTCTGACACACACAATAAGGTGTCCCCTTTTATAGGAAAAATCTCTGTACCCCTCACTTCTGGACATTCCAATTAGTTTTTTCTTCCCAGGCCCATACAATAAACAAAAATGTTGGTAAGTTAGTATGTTTTTATTTTCACACCATAAATCTTAAAAGAAGACACGTGAAAAACAGACCCCAAATTCTGCAATAGTCCTGGATTAACCCCAGTTTTTGACCTGTGTCTGGTTTTTGCACGTGCAAAAATCCAGATACAGATTCTGTTCCCATGTCAAAAAGTTTGAAAATTTCCAAGTTATTGGAATGCAGTCATTCTGGATTAACCCCAGTTTTTGACCTGTGTCTGGCTGAGAGAAGACTGCATTTCCAGAAACGTGAAGAAATTCAGATAAGCAATCCATTCAAACTCTGGTGTTGAAGATTCTGTTATTTGCTTTGGGGGAAAAACATAAATAGTACTGAATATGTTAGCACAGTAGCTGTACTTTATAATCCTAGTATTGTATAACACTAAATAAAAAGCAAGGGAATAAGAAAACATCCGTTTTGTTGCCATTAACATTTCATTTTCATTTTCTTACAGTGATTAGAGCAAAAAAATTTCAAGTGAAAAGGTGGTTCCAGCAAGTGGTGATCCACTTGACACTCACAAAATGATCCGGTATGAAATCAAACAAATAAAGGTACATGGACTCCGTTGCCTATTTTATGAATTAAATGTCAACAAATAATATACTGGAACAAATATTTCCACAATATTATTTATTATTATATAGTAAATATATTACTTTTAGTATATTAATATTAGAGCAGCCATTTTCAACCACTGTGCCATGGCACATTGGTGTGCTGCGAGTGGTCCACAGGTGTGCCACAGAAATTTGTGGGAAGGTCATTTATTAGTAGGGCCAATGGGGGATGTGAGCCCCCCTCTGGTAACATGGTGTACCTTCTAAATGGTCAAAAATCTGATGGGTGTGGCTTGACAATTTTAATGCCATGAGATGAAAAAGGATGAAAATCACTGTATTAGAGGAACAAAACAAGTTCCCAGCCATTCTAGTGTCAGCTTTATATACATCAGTATTTGTTTATACAAATATTGATATGAACATAAACTAGAAGATAACCACAAATATTTAATCATGTAGATGAATAAATAATCATGTCTGATCATGTTTCTATATCAAATCAGAAGCTTTAAACCTCCCTGCTAGCCAAGCAGAAGGGAAGAGGGAGCCTCTGAGTCCAAGGTTTGCATCTAATCAAGCATATAACCATGTTTTAGCATTGTGCGTTCTATTTATGGGCTTCTGTGTTGCATCCAAATCTGTGTCACATTTTGTAATATGAAGCCCTGCTATTAATTTGTCAGAAGGCACAGTCAAATCACATGTAATCAACATGTGTGTCATGGCATGGGAGACAAGTTCAGGCGAGGGGAAGTTATTGCTTTGTTTCATATTTATGCTCTCATTAGATACGGAGAGATACAAAGAGAATAGTGAGCCACAGGTGAACTTCAGCAAATACTTAGTTCAAGTCAGTTTGGGATTGCTTTCCAAAAAAAGATACAAATAATTAAAAATACAATGACAGATATTTATTTAAAAGATTTATATACCACTGTTCTCGTACTCAACATCAAAGTAAAACATGTAGAAGATAAAACATCTGAATAAAAATATTTAACAATTAAACACTTAAAATTAAAAATATAAGAGTAGATTCAAATATAAAACAGCTATTTCATAATATAAAAGCAGCAACAGAAATTTAAAAAGAGGAACTCTAGATACAAGTAAACTAGTAGGCAGAGATTTAATCAGTAGGTGGAAATTAACATTTTGTGAGGAAACAAAGAACCCACACTGTAATCTTAAGTACAGGGTGGCCAACCCGCAGCACAAGATGTGCCACTTTTTATGTAGAAAATCTTGAACATGTCACTCCACTTTAATGTCTTTTTTTTTTTTTTTAGTGATTATCAAGCTAGCTAAATAGAGCCTCCAAGTTCAAGAGCAGTATGTCTCCAAGTACCAGATGGTACGGAGCAAAAAACATGAGAATGCTGTTGCTTATTTGTGGCTTTCCAAAGACACCTGGCTGACTGCTGATGAGGCCAGAAAGACAGCTTGCATGGACCTTTAGTCTGGCCTTGTGGAACCCATTCCAAAGTCTATATAACATGTATTCACTCCCCTTCTGCACAGCCCAGCCCCCCTCTGCTTGCTCACTTTCTTGTTATCAAAGATGATAACTTAGCCAGGACCTCTTTGTGACTGATTTTCTCAAAGATAGTATCTCCACACAGCTGGGCCATCTGGCCTTTGCTGATCTCATTGGTCATCTCTGCGCTGTCCCGCTTGTCCCCTGCTGCCTTCCACAGCCCACCCCAAGACTTCTTGGGTAAGCAAGTGACATGCCTGTTAGTGAAATGCAGCTCTCTAGCATTTGCCCTATGGACTTTCTCTCCTATTCAAAATTCTTTTCTTACCTTACTGCCTGTTTTTCAGTCAAAGCAAGTCAAGCACAGTAGGTGTGGCCACCCTTAGTGTGCACACTGCAGCATTAGAAACTTGAAGGTTTGTTGTGTAAGAAGTAGCAAAGAAAGCAAGCAAACTGTAAACTGCAGTTTTCTTTCTTTGCCATTTTTTGTAATAATTCTTTGTTATCATTTAAAAGTTTTTCAAAAATATATGGCAACTTCATGCATGCCAATCAGAAAGAGTCAGTGTGCCACTAGTAGCATTTGTGCTGCAGGTTGGCCACCCTTGCTTTAGAACATTATTTTTTCCCACCTGGGGGTCAAATTCTAACCTGTAACTACTGCCACAATTTCCATTAGTTTCAAAGCTGAAGAAAACATCATGCATACTAAAATAATATTTATAAGGTTGAGACTACCACAATATCTGCCCCTTACAAGTAATAATAAAATATTCAGGTAAACCTGATCAACATACATTGCAATTATTTCATTTGCCTGGATAAATCTGAAGTGTTGTGATGATGGGAGGAGGGGCCACAGCTCAGCAGTACAGTACAAGGTTCATCCCTGTCCATACCAGTCAGGACTGAGAACCCTGAGGACTGAAACCCTAGAAAGCCAAAGCAAGCCACAGTGGACAATAATGGACTAATGGTCTGACTGAGTATAAGACAGTTTAATATGTTGGATGGGGACGCATTATTTATTAGCTGCTGCTATTACTTTACAACACCTTGCCATTTAGTATTTTAACAGAATATTATACACCCATTTTCCAGTTATACTTAATGCTGCTTTGAACTTCAGAGCTGTCTTCACCTGTCAGTGAATAAGATGATGTAATCATGAGAACACCTTTATGGTTAGATTTCAGTTGGGTCATGGCAATTGATGACATTTAGAAGGTGTTCCACATTCTGTGGTTTACTTTCAGACATAGGTTTCGTAACGTTTTGAAAGCGTCCTTCTTTGGAATAGCCTACAGAAAAAAAAAACAAAAATAAGTATTTTTTTGATTTTTACATTTCAGGCAACACACTCAAGTATGCACTCAAGCACAATAATTTACCTCTCCTTCAGGTTCTCTAGGTACAGGTGGTTCTTCCATTGCAAATTGGTAAACCAGGTTCAAAGATGGAAACGGTAACACGTCATCCTCCTCCTCCTCCTCATAACGCCTACATTTTTGCTTCTTCTTCATAGGTGCCTGTGGTAGGCTTTGAGAATCAGTGGGTCTGTCTGGGGTCTCCGGCTCATCGCAGCTCTCCATCTTGAACAGCTTGCGAACGTAGTTTTGAGAATCTGCGGGTCTGACCGGGGTCTCCCCCCCCCTCAGAAGGCAGCACCTTCTCCTTCTCTTCTTCGGGGCTCTCCATCTTGGTCAATTCCCTAGCAGGGGATTCGCACTCCAACTGGGGAGTCTCGGTCCCAGAAGTCGAAGCGGGTGAGCTTTTCAGAGGGGAGGCCATGGCTGCATCAGGCTGATCGGCTTTCTCCCTCCCCCCGAAAGCCAGGGCCTTAAAATACAGAGGACATGCCCAGGCCTGTTCCCATTCCCTATTGGTCCCTGCGGTGGTCCGAGAACTAAAAATTCCATTCCTATTGGTCAACAGTGATGGGACGAGCTGTTTGAGGGGGTCACATGAACCCCTTTCCAACACTTTATTGGGGGGCTCCTTTTCCCACCAAACCAAATGTCGGGGTGCTACAAAACCCTTCCCTAGTGGTCGAGGGGAACGGGGAAAGTTGTTTGAGGGGTCACATGAACCCCTTTCCCACACTTTATTGGGGGGCTCCTTTTCCCACCAAACCAAATGTCGGGGTGCTACAAAACCCCTCTCTAGTGGTCGAGGGGAACGGGGAAAGTTGTTTGAGGGGTCACATGAACCCCTTTCCCACACTTCATTGGGGGGCTCCTTTTCCCGCCAAACCAAACGTCGGGGTGCTACAAAACCCCTCTCTAGTGGTCGAGGGGAACAGGAGAAGTTGTTTGAGGGGTCACATGAACCCCTTTCCAACACTTTTTGGGGGGCTCCTTTTCCCACCAAACCAAATGTCGGGGTGCTACAAAACCCCTCTCTAGTGGTCGGCGGTAATGGGGAGGATTGTTTGAGGGGTCACATGAACCCCTTTCCAACACTTTATTGGGGGGCTCCTTTTCCCACCAAACCAAATGTCGGGGTGCTACAAAACCCTTCCCTAGTGGTCGAGGGGAACGGGGAAAGTTGTTTGAGGGGTCACATGAACCCCTTTCCCACACTTTATTGGGGGGCTCCTTTTCCCACCAAACCAAAGGTCGGGGTGCTACAAAACCCCTCTCTAGTGGTCGAGGGGAATGGGAAAGTTGTTTGAGGGGTCACATGAACCCCTTTCCCACACTTCATTGGGGGGCTCCTTTTCCCGCCAAACCAAATGTCGGGGTGCTACAAAACCCCTCTCTAGTGGTCGATGGTAATGGGAAAGTTGTTTGAGGGGTCACATGAACCCCTTTCCCACACTTCATTGGGGGGCTCCTTTTCCCACCAAACCAAATGTCGGGGTGCTACAAAACCCCTCCCTAGTGGTCGACGGTCTTGAGGAGAGCTGTTTGAGGGGTCACTTGAACCCCTTAGGGGGCGGGATTTCTGGTAAAAAGGGGCGGGACTTTCAGCTGTCAAAATAGTTTGACATAAGGTATGTACTTCCTACTACTGATATGCAATGCTGGCTTCTCAAAACCACAACTGGTTCCATCAAAACCACAACTGTAGCCATCACTACATGGATGGCTGTGAAACACAAGATTTCAATTTTGAAACAGCTTGATTGAATCCCAGGTACCTTCTGGTGCCAGTTTACCAGGTACCTAATGGACCACCATGTGTTCTCTTCTGCACTGTTCCATGTAGAGGAGGGGGTGTAATGGTGTGGGAGAAGGACATAAACAGGGTGTGACAAGCCTGGTGGGGGCAAGATCTGCCATTACCCCTTCCCAAGTCTACCAGTTTTACACAGGCCTTCCTGGATCTGTGATCTGTGCTGGCACTGATCCAATAATCTCCAATGAGTAAACTGGAGATCTGCTTGGGGTAAGGGGACATTTGCCCTCCTAACCTATGCTGGATACAGTGCAGGCTATGCAGCCTGGCTGCGCCAGAACAGATTAGGATTGGGCTGCCCATTTATTAAATAAGTGTGGGTCTAAATAAGAACAAACAAAACAATTAAAAGGTTTCTGTATTGTATTTGGGTCAGCTAATTTTGGTTTTCAGGAAGGCCTTATCCTAAAATTCCTATCTTCTTGGCACAAGGCTTTGTAACTCTGAATGATCACAATATCACTGTTTCTGCTTCTGGTGGTACTATTGCCTATAGTTGTCAAAATTTTCCCCCAATTAAGCTGACTGCACTGCCAGGCTCAAGGATATAGGAGCCTTGGACAATGCTTTCCCCCATCACTAAGGCACAGTCAAATGACTGACAAGGCCAGAGAAGGCAGTGACAGTAGGACAATGTAGTTTCTTAAACAAATTGTCCCTATACCCAATGGATGGGTTGCCTGCAGTTGCCAGCATAGCAATTGCAGATTTAATAGATGTACGTGTCACGGAACTTAGTTTATTTACTATCCCCACTAATATTTTTTCAGTAGCTTGCTTAGAGAACATTAATCTCGTGCAAATTTAATTCACTTACTTGACACAGCTCCAAACGATGATACAGCTATTTGTATTGGAAGAGGGGAGCAGGGGGGAAGAAGCCTCCATCGCCTCATTTTTAGTAGCTGTGCACCACTGACATTTATATGTACTGAGAAGTATTCCCTATATACAAAGATCATACCATATTCATGCTCTCTCTCTCTCTCTCTCTCTCTCTCTCTCTCTCTCTCTCTGTCACACACACACACACACACACACACACACACACACACACACACACACACACACACACCCTCAAAATAAGGGGCAGCTCAAAATGTGGATGTAGATCCTGTAGGTGTACACCAGAAAAACAAAAGTAAAGCACAGATTAGGAACAAAACTAGATTCATTGACGAATGGCTAGTTCTCAGGTATAGCAATATTTTGCACTTTCATCTGGTTAGAGACCAGAGCATAGACGAAAGTAAAAAAAAAAAAAAAAACCAAACAGATAAATGTCAAACCCATTCCACTCCACTTTTATGGGTAAAGGTTGTTTTAAAAAAATTGTGCAAACAATCCTAAAATAATTTGGAGCAAATCCACCTGTATTTGATGTTACTTTTGGGTACAGAAGACAGAATTGGAACTCACGTCTCAATCTTCTTCTTTCTCCCTTTCCTCTGAATCCCACCTTCTTAACAGAATCATTAACAACCAGATATCAAAAGGAGGTGGGGAACTGTGAAGTGCTGATCAAAACTCTCCTTCCAGCCCTCCACCTGTCCCTGCCAGAGAGAGGAGAGGTGGGTGGTTTTCACAGCGCTCCCCTAATGGTTACAAGCACTGTAGCTAAATTTAGAACAATAATAGGGGGAAGACTCAGATCTCTCTCTCTCTCTCTCTCTCTCTCTCTCTCTCTCTCTCTCTCTCTCATTTTGAATTGCAAGGGTTTATATGTTTGCTTCTGGACCAGCATGCTTCTGGGCTGCTGTGAGATACAGGAGACTGGACTAGATGGGCCTATGGCCTGATCCAGTGGGGCTGTTCTTATGTTCTTATGAAAGGTTGGGGAATGGGGTGGAGGACAGTCATCAGCCAATGGTGTGCTATATTTGTAAGAGACTGACTCAATCAGTTAGCTGTACCTGGACCACTGGAGCTTTCTAACCTGAGATGATCATGTGAGTGGAATAAGATCACAGGCTAATGATCCTGCTTGTGTGATAGCAAGAACAAGCCTAGTGAGAGAAAGTCAAAGGAAGCTGAATGCCAAGCTCCAGCCCCACCTTATGCTGGAATGTGTCCCTCCTTATTTCTGAAGAGAGATGCCTGCCTGTGTTTACCTGGGCACAAAATCAGCAGCCTCGCTGTCCCACTCCCAATAGCCTCCCTCTGAAATCATCTGCCATCAATGTGAGCACTTGCTGATGTTCCCCTAACCCATACCAATTCCATTGTTTCCTGTGGGAAAGTTGGTTTTCATTTACATGTTCTCAATAAACACACAATTTTCCAGGAATGTAATTCCCATTTAAATCAAGAGCTCCCATGTAAATCAAGAGTACTCTACATTGTACTGGCAGATAGTATTCTATCAGTGTGCAAAATATATCTCAGCATCTGCAATGGGTGGAAGGCAGGCCGGGAGCTTCATAGTTCCTTAGTTTTCTTGCACGTACATGAGCACTACAGGGGAAAAAAAAAGCATCAACCTACCAAGCAGAGATTTAACTTCAAGGAACCCTGGGGGAAAAGCTGGGCCTTGAAAGGAAACAACTTCAACCATTCATGCTGGAATTTCTCTTTTTAAACAAGGCATCCCCAAAAGGCAGAAATGGGACAAAACAATGACAGTGATTTACCAGGGGCAGCAAGCAAGACATAGAGAGTGTTTCTGGTAAACAGAAATAGTTGGAGTGTATGCTATGAATGCAGGATGGAGACAGGCAGTCATGTTTAAGAGAGCTGGAAATGGTTTGAGACATGTACACACCAGGGATGTGCAGTGAGGGTGTGGCAGGTGACCCAGAACCACCCCATTGTAATTTGTGGGAAAGCACCACAGTTGTCCATTTACAACTGAGGAGGCTCTCTTTACACCTAAGAAAGTTCCTGTGGTATCACCACCACTGGATTTCCCAAGGCAGTGGAACATGCAAGAGAACCCATCTCAGGGGACTAGGAGATTTGTAGGGGAAGAGGCATTCCCAGACTCCTGTCCAACATGCTGGGTGCATCGTGAGGTTTTCCTTCTGCAAAGTTCAGCTTTCTCTCTCTGTTCAACTCAACTTTCCAGCCCTGATGCAGCTGTGCCAATGGGGCATGCACTGTATCCTGGGGTGGTGGGGTGGTCATGGAGACTCCTCAAGGTAAGTGAATATTTGTTCCCTTACCCCTTATCCAGCAGTGCTGGAAAGCTGGATAGCATTGGGCCCTAGATTACTTTGGCTGAATCCACCTTTTCAGTGTTGTTTGAGTACCTGCCTACCAGTTATCTAGGATTTATGGGCAGTGATTTAGAAGAAACAAGATGGAATGTTGTCTTCCGAAGCATTTTACTTCTTTCTGTTATTTTGGCTTTAAATGATGTGTCTCCTGTCACATTTTCCCTCATTCACACAATGAATTCTTGTTACCCAGGAGTCCTGAGAGGTAGAATTCAACTAAGCAGCTAGTGAGCTATCAGGCTAGTTTTTTTCCTTCATATTTCAGACCTGGGGAGCCTATAGTATGCCACTCTAGACTGCTTAGGGACAGACTGCATATATGATGGTGGTCAAAGCATAACAAAGAGACTCTTAATGAGGCAATTAGGTCTCCAAGAGCCAAGAAGCTTGCGCTGTATCCAGCACAGGATAGGGGCCAGAATCAGCTCAGGTGAAGGAACTTGCACCGGCCCATGTGCTGCTCAGGATTGCGCTGTAAGTGATGCACACCTGTACGGACAGATGTTCTTACCAATTGTTTTCTTGTGTTGCCTCCTTGCCCTCCTTGCCCAAGGCTAAGAAAAATCACAGGTGATGTTCTCACTGAAGAGTGAGAATGTGTTTGGTAACATGGTGTTAAAACTGATCTCTAACAATGTGGCAGGCAATTGTTAGTTTTTGCTCATCTCTGTAGGTAAAACCATCTGTGCTTGCCTCTCTGTGTGCAGCTAGAGGCATTCTGGGTCATTGAAGATGGCACCCACCTGTGTGCAGTGGGTGTGCACACTTCACTGTGTGCAGTGAAGTTCCCTGACACTACCGATACACCAATAGCAAAAATTAAGGTTTTCAAATATGTAAAAATATAAACAAGCAGAGGCTCCAAAAAGGAATTATAGTCATTACATATTACATTCTTTTCCAAACACATGGAAAATTCATTTTCCATTCATTTCGAATGTGTTTCCCTTAATGTTAGTATTTTGTCTTGTTCAGGCGTGAGGCTGAACTCTGTGCATAGTGGATAGAGAGATGCTTAGAGTGGACAGAGAGATGCTTAGAATGGATAGAGATGCTCTTTTCCCTGTCACACAACACCAGAACCAGGGGACATCTGCTGAAATTGAGTGTTAGAAGGATTAGGACAGACAAAAGAAAATTTCTTTATATAGCATATAGTTAGTCTGTGGAACTCCTTGCCAAAGGATGTGATGATGGCATTTGGCCTAGATGCCTTTAAAAGAGGATTGGGCAAATTTCTTGAGGAAAAGTACACCGCGGGTTACAAGTCATGATTTGTAATGTGAAACCTCCTGATTTTAGAAGTGGACTACCCCAGATTGTCAGATGCAAGAGAGGGCACCAGGATTCAGGTCTTGAGTATAGTCTGTTTCTTGTTGTCACCCACTTGAGACATTTGGTGGACCACTGTGAGACACAAGAAGTTGGACTAGATGGGCCTATGACCTGATCCAGCAGCGCTCTTATGTTCTTATGGGTAGCAGTTTGGACGCACATGTCCCAGTTCCAAGCCCAAGTGAAACAAAAGGGTTTCTAAGACCCAAAGACAATAAATTCCCATATTTAAATACACAAAAGAAGTTTTATAGGAAAGATGCTTTCCTGCTGTCTCGTGTTAACGGAAGAAGAGAAATGAGAGACGACAGTGCTTTGTTACAGATTACTGCCAATCGAAACCCTCATACTTAAAACTTGATAAGGGTGTCGAAATGATCTTTATCTACTGACAGTTGTGATGGAAGAGGCTATTCTCTATGGAAATGCATATTGGGTGGCTCTCCTGGCTTTTGATTGTGGCGTACATTGTGCGCGGCATTGAACTTCAGATCAATACTAATTCATATGTCGGCGGATGGCTGTGGTCTTTGTCAGCTGTTATGTAGGCTGCAGAGACTCACATTTAGAATTTGAAAATGATAGGAAAACTTTTGAATGTGTGTGCTCTGGTTCCTAAACGTAGGCACGATTAGCAGATAGAGAGCCCTTCGACCCACCCAGACTTGTACCTTAACCGGCTTCAGGGTGGGACTCTGGGGGAAGGGGCCTCTCTGCTCTTACATGAGCCCTGCTGGATCAGGCCAAGGGCCCATGTAGTCCAGCTTCCTGTACCTCACAGTGGCCCACCAGATGCCTCAGGGAGCACACAAGACAAGAGACCTGCATGTTGCTGTCACTCCCTTGCATCTGGCATTCAGATATAGTTTGTTTCTAAAACCAGGTTGCACATACCCATCACAGCTTTTAACCTGCAGTAGACTTTTCTCCTAGAAATCTGTCCAAACCCTTTGAAAGGCATCTCGGCCAGATGCCATCATCACATCATGTGGCAAGGAGTTCTACAGACTAACTACATGCTATATAAATTAATTTTCTTTTGTCTGTCCTAACTCTCCCAACACTCAATTTTAGTAGATGTTCTGGTGTCAGGGTCTTAGGGTCTTCAACATCCTCATTCTGTGACTTCTTGGGTTCTAGGAAGGGAAAGCTCCTCAGTGATCAAGAGCTCCCTGTTCCCTGCTGCAATGGTATATGGTGGGCAGTGGCAATGGGATAGGATAGCGCAAAGACAGCCTCGTAATGCAGCAAAGGGCATGGGATGCGTGTCCCATGCCAGCCCAATGATTGGTCCATGCAATGCTCCCACTTATAGAGGCATGAACTACGGCCTCTAATCAGGCATGCCTGTTTATAGTGATGCAAGATGTTAAATGCCAGCCCGGGTGCTCATTGCCTATCTCATGCTGTGGCTGGGTGATTAGCGAACAGCTTTATAGAGTGTCCAATTCAGGTTCGAGACCCACTTCCCTCACCTTTTTTTGCCCCTGCCATGGATTCTTCTGGCCAGTGATGCAAAAGGTAAATGCTTTGCTGGTGACGGCACATCCCTTGGCTGGGCTCGAACCTGCCTTGCCTGGCTCCCAGCCTGTATCTTTGTGCAATGAGTGGCACCCCGCCTTGCCCAAGCACAGTTGAGGCTCCCCTTGTGACCTGTCCTAGTCCTTCTCTTGGCGAAATGGTTCCTTCCAGCCTACAGATGCCCCCACAAGCCACTCAAGTCCCAAATATTAACCAGACTTGCACGACGTCTGAGCTGAATGCCATCTACTAGACAAGGGTGCCCAAACCCCGGCCCTGGGGCCACTTGCAGCCCTCGAGGCCTCTCAATGTGGCCCTCAGGGAGCCCCCAGTCTTCAATGAGCCTCTGGCCCTCTGGAGATTTGTTGGAGCCCACACTGGCCCGACGTAACTGCTCTCAGCGTGAGGGCGACTGTTTGACCTCTTGTGTGAGCTGTGGGATGAGGGCTCTCTCCACTGCTTGTTGTTTCACATCTGTGATGCAGTAGCGGCAGCAAAGGAAAGGCTGGTCTTGCTTTGTGCAAGGCCTTTTTTAGGCCATGAGCTATTGCAAGACCTTCATTCAGTCATAGAAGTTCATCTTTAATATATTCGTTTATGTAAACTTATGTAAATTTATTCCAGTTTAAATGTAAATTAATTCTTTTTTTCCCCAACCCCCCCCCCCCCGACACAGTGTCAGAGAGACGATGTGGCCCTCCTGCCAAAAACTCTGGACACCCCTGTACTAGACGCATAGGACTGCCTGCCTCCGAGCTTTATATACTTCCAGATTTTGCTGCTTGCCTGACTGCTAGGACTGCAAAGAATAGACAGTGAAGCAGCTGGCAGGCCCCAGAACACGGCTGGTGGTGAGCTACTTTTGCTTTGGTAGGGCACAGGTTGTGTGGGCCCGTCAATGAGAACAACACCCTGCAGGTGAACTGTTCAGAAGGTTTGAGGCTGCAGTCATTCTTGGAAGAACAGTCCCATTCCAATGGCTCTTTCGTTTGTACTGTATAGATCATTTCAGCAGGAGGCCTTGTATAGTATGAAACATTTGCTGAATTTATTGCTTTTTTTAAAAAGCTTCAAAAATCCTCCGAGTAGATTCTGTTCCAGTACTAGCCCACCTGCTGGCACATTTTGTTCCCAGACATAGAGAAACATGCTGCACATTAAACTTCTAGGGAGAAGGTATTTCATCTTTCAGTGTACCACCAACGGGAGGGGGGGGATGGCAGTACAAGCCTATGCACGTCTTACTCAGAAGTAAGTCGCACTGAGTAAATGGGACTGATTTCCAGAAAAGTATTCATAGGAGTGCAACCCTAGTTGCTTAACACAATTTAACCACTGAACAGAAATAGTTGCAAGTCAGATGATTACATGGACTGCTTTAACTGAGACGCCATGGTTACCACCATCAGGCACGTGACTTGATGCAGCATGGTTAAATAAAATAATGATACTGGACCGATGATTTGAAGGGCTGAGCATTTGTATCATTCCCCCCTCTTTCAGGCTGCAATAAAACATGAATCGAGCAGCCCAATCCTATCCTGTGCTGGAACAGGCAAACCGGTTGGCCTGCACTTTATCCAGTGCAGGGTTGGAGCTGGCTGCGCTGGACTAGGACAGGGTTGGGGCTACACCTCCATTTGGTTCCCCCTGCCCGGAATGGCTCTGAAGGGAAAGAGGAGGGATCACTTGCATGACACGGAGAGGATCCCTGCAAATCTTAGTGCTTCTCCCCCCCCCCACTAGCTACACTACACGTGGTCACCATTTTTAGTAGCTGGCATCCTTCAGTCTCGGAAGACTATGGTGTCACGCTCTGAATGGTGGTTCTGGAACAGAGTGTCCTCTCCAGTGCGCGAAGCCTGGGTAAAGTAGGTATGGAGGATAGGCTGTTCCCCATGCAGCAAATCCCCCCTCTCCACGTCGCTGAAATGGTCCAATGGAAAGGCAGAGGCCAATACGGTTGGTTCCAGCGGCGTCGCAGGAGTTGCCAGAACGTGACTGTGTTCAGCCATGAACTGCCTCAGGGACTCCGGCTCCAGATTTTGCCTCGAGGTTGACTCCTAAAGCCTTTTCCATAACTAGATGTAGCCACAAGGCAGTGGAGGTTTGGGATCAGAGTTTTCCTTCTCTCAGATGAGCTGCCTTCCCAGGCTGACGAGTCCCATCACCATTTTTACATGTAGATAAACAGGAATCATTTTGCCTCTCAGTCCAAACCCACACTCATATCGTTTATGAGCAAGAAAAACTTTATTCTGCATGTTCTTGTTTAGAAATAGTTTCCATGGGGCATTTTTCTTTTAATTTTAAATTTAAGCTAAAAAAACACACACACACACCCCAAAACAAAGACGTAACATTTATTCCATCTGCACAAGTGGAAGACTATTGAGTTATCTGCTACATGTAGTAGAAACTGAGATTGAAAGGCTATCATTGTGAAATCCATGCTAGCAATGGCAAAAGTGATGTGATACAAAGGGTGATTAATTTCCTAACACTGAGGATCTTATCTGGTTTCAAGCTTTGAGTCAAGCATTGTTCTGTGCCACTGTTCTGCTGTTTAATAGTGCACCTGGGTGAATGTGGATATGCTTGGAAAACATCTGTGCAAAGGGCTGCCTCCTCTTATGAGGCAATCTAGATGATCAGGCAAAATGTATGGTACAGTCCTTCACACATGTGGTACAGTCCTTAATTGTTTCATATCATATAGGAAAGTGCTTGTCTGGAAGCCCCCTTCCTTGCACCAAATATATATATATATATAGCTGTATGAAAGAACTGTGATGAGGGCAATAAAACTGTGATAATACAGAAATACTCGTAGAAAAAATTCAGGATGGAAGTAGAGAATCTGCCACATCATTTTAAATGATGTGGTTGAATATCTGAGTACAATATTTGAGTTTCTGAAAGTTTAATATCTGAGTTTTGGAAATGCTGTAAAAATGAATTTCGAAACTGAATTTTTAGATTTTTTTTTTAATTTCAGGTTTACATTTTGAGATTTATAACAAAAAATTTCATTAATATAATTGTTTTATCATCATGTTAGGAAGCTAGTTTTGGGGCATTGCTGGGATGGGCTTGACTTAAAGATCCCACTTTCTTCCCAGAGGGGAAAGCCTCAGAGTGATTGTGATGAGGGGGTTTCATAGGGGGTTTCACACATGCTTCTGCTTCTATAGGGCTGGACTGTTGTGCCTCCCAGGGCCACCAACCAGTTCCCTCTGGCTGTCCTCCTCACCAACGGCCAATGCAGGCACCTTTATTTCCCAGTACAGCTTGGGCCTGACCCCTCCTTCCAGTTCCACTCCTCAGAGGCATCATTGGAGTTTGTGTCACCCAGTGCAAGAGCAAATTGCATCACCCCCATGGTAGACCATACAGAATAAATTACAATAGCATACGCACAGCCTAAATGCAGTGGCATCACGAGGGTTGATGTAATCCCCAATAACTTTATTTATTTTGCTATATAACTGTACAGGTCACCCAACAAATCAGTAACCAACAGAAAGCAGTGGCCAACTTGATGATACTCACACAACTGAATAAGAGTTCTAGTGTTAGCTCTGATACATGGAAATGAGAGCTGACTTATGCTAACACCTCATTGGTTCCCTGTCATAATTACACCTCATTGGCTCTCAGAACAATCCATCTCATTGGTCAGTTGTGAGTTAAAGAAATCCACTTTTTGTTACATGAGGCCTCTGTGTTTTCCTTTTCTGGTCATTTACTGGGCAGGAGGTCTGGCCAAGTGGTAAAGCTGCCACCTATGAAGCCCAAAGAACAGCTGGCAACGCAGTTTGAAACAGCCAGAAGTATCCAAGAGCTGCAGAAAGTGCTGATGAGATGAGTCATCCCAGCTGGTGAGAGAAGCGAAAGGTGACCCACCTTTGGTGAGAATGAAGGAGTGCCATCAGCTATGTGAGGGAGACTAATGCAGCCAGAAAGAGACCAGACTATGAAGCATTCCACCTAGAATGATGGCATTCTTGGAAGACAGAACTTGTAATTGTCAAAATCCCTACGGGGATTTAGTAAAGCCTGACTATGTAAACTGCTGTGAATAAAGTCAGAGAAGCAATCCAATTACGAAAAAGGCGGTATATGAATGTTGTTGTTGTATATGAAAGGTGTTGTTATTCTATAATATTTGAAAGAATACAGATATTTCAGTGTGGTGTGTTTCACTGCATTCTGCATGCCATTAACTTTCCGTACATGATAATACATGATGGTATAATTCAAAAATACAAATTTCCCAAAAGGTTTCCATAATTTTCGTCACTGGTTGCATCATCCACCTGAGAGTGTCACCCGATGCAGTCCGCAACCTCTGCACCCCTCTAGTGATGCCATTGTCACCCCTTCCCATCCCACAGTGCCGCTGGCTGCTGTGTCGTTGTTGCCTGGGTAATTGAGCATCTGGCCAAGCCTCCAACAGGTCATGTTCCAGGCTGAGGCACGGCTCCTCCTGACTCTGCCTGAAAGGAGGTGGCCTCTTGACATGACTCAGCTGTGGGACTGGGTGGCTGTTCCCTGCCTGGCTCTTCTGCTCCTGGATGCTGACGCTGCCAAAGTTCCCAAAGCCTGAAATTTAAGGTGAATACTGTGGTTTTCTCATTCCTCAACCGGATGCATTCCAAAATCCACAACACTTTCAAAGACTCTACACAGGAACAATGCCAGCACCAGGCCTCTGGAAGCCTGGTGAAAGGCCCTGCGCTGGGTTCCTCATGGTAACCCCTTATACTCCAGTTGAACATAAGAACAGCCCCACTGGATCAGGCCATAGGCCCATCTAGTCCAGCTTCCTGTATCTCACAGCGGCCCACCAAATGCCCCAGGGAGCACACCAGATAACAAGAGACCTGCATCCTGGTGCCCTCCCTTGCATCTGGCATTCTGACATAGCCCATTTCTAAAATCAGGAGGTTGCACATACACATCCTGGCTTGTACCCCGTAATGGATTTTTCCTCCAGAAACTTGTCCAATCCCCTTTTAAAGGCATCCAGGCCAGTCGCCATCACCACATCCTGTGGCAAGGAGTTCCACATCCTGTGGCATCCTGTGGCAAAGAGTTCCACATCCTGTGGCAAAGAGTTGAAGGCACTTTGGGCATTACCACTGCAGTGATCCTGAGCGTTCAGGGATTACTTTATCCAGGACTAGACGGGCCTTTGGCCTGATCCAGCGGGGCTCTTCTTATGTTCTTTTGTCTGCTGGTTGTGGGCTCTTCACCACTGCCTGCCCCAAGCTCTGTTGTCATGTATTCTTGTACTGAATGCGTACTTGCCGGGTTGGCCCATGAAAAAGGTTTTTTAGTAGTGGTGCCTACCCAAGAGTCACAGACTTGGCTTGTTTTGGGCGCCATGCTACTGTTCAATTAACTATTCGACTTACTTTGTGTCTACTGTTCCTTCCATTTCTATGGATTTGTGGGTTTATTTGTATTGACTGCTTTTACTGATTATTGTTATTGCAGTCTTTAATCTTTATTCTATTATGCGATTGATGAGTTGCTGTGAGGCATCCTGAGTGGCCAGGAAGGTAGCCCAGAAATGGTATAATAACAAAAATGCATAAATATTTCATAGTTTCGCACCAGCCCACCTGCATTCTCACCCTATTTTAACATTCTCACACCAAACCATCTGCATTCTCATTATATTTTTGTCCGTTCCTGACAATTCATCATCATTCCTGTGATATTTTTATCTCGTGATAATCAGACAGAAATGAGAATGGCTCACTGGTTATGTTGTGTCCTGCCTCTGTATGAGGGAAGCCCAGAAGGCTGCAGGATGAGAGGCCAACACAAATTAAGTGGAGGACCAGTTTCACTTTTGTAGCAGAAGCCTGTGTCCTACAGGACTTTAAAGGAGCAACATCTTGGCTTGGTGCCCAGCATCACTTCATGGCCTCTGGGTTCACCCTTGATTTCCTCTTCCCTCAGGTTGATCTGCAAAAGTGCTCTTCCTAAGGCAACTTGCTAAGAAACTTGGGCTGGTATGACCAAGAATTTCAAAAACTCTGTTGGTACCTCCTAACTTATTTTCAAGCCGTTCTCTAACACTTCCTTACCAGGTGCTCCAGCCACCAACCACTGTTGAATAGACTTTATGTACTTGAGAACTGGTACTGCCAGCTGTAATGGAAGACCAGAGATAAGAACAGGTAGAAAGGGGATATCACTGGGTCAGGAAGTTCACCTAAGAATTTTCCAGCCTCCCACATATCTTTCTTCGGAGAAAAGAAACACTCCCCTGCTCATTGGGTGATATTTTTTATTTTTACCTTCCCCCCCCCCCCAAAAAAAAAAAAACTTTTCAAAGAGTCAGGAGAGATAAGAGGAAGGAGGCAGGCATCTATCACATGTCACCCTTATCAGTTCTAGAATGCCTGGCTGCTAACTAGCCCGAGGTATATTCATTTTTCCCAGCAGACTGCCAAGGAGGATAGAAGTCAAAGCAGTATTTATTAGCAGAGTCCATCCTTCCTCGGAGGTCTGCGCCATTCATAAAGACAAAGGCTTAGAGGTTGATGAGAGAGCCCTTGCGTTCTTTGGAACTCAGGTTCACCATTCTGACAATGTGTGCGTTGTGCGTGGGGATCCAGAAAGAACTCATTTTGGACACATATTAGAACATTTCCGCACCCAGTCACAATATGAAAGCAATATTCCTCTGCTTTCCTTTCCCCTGATTCTTGGAGCTTACCCTGTTTGAGCCTGTTTCAGTGAGATCCCAGGGTCAGGTATTGGACCAATGCTAAGACTGAAGGTGGCTCAGTGAAAGTTACCATGTGATGCTTCTGGGCAGACTTCAGATCAGTAGCGCAAACCTATCACATTAGTGGCTGCTTGACAAAGCAGAAATTCTCACTATAGCGGGTGCAACCTCATGGTGCTCCACAGTAATCATCCTTCTGGCTGTAGCATCACTATGGAGGTGCAGCTGGTGTGGGACTCACAAGGTATGAACCTCAGCAGGGGGTGATACCAACACCCCCGAGCCTCCGGTCAGTGATCTTTGGCCCTCTCTGACACTGAAGGGGGAGCAGGGAGGAGTTCTGGCCCATGACTACAGCTGCTGCCATAGATCAAGGTGACCCACTGCATGCCGGCTCCTGGACTTCCTGCTGCAGGTACTTGTGGAGACAGGCAGGCAAATGGACTTCAGTCAGCCCATGCTCACCAGACCTGGTGCTGGATCCTTTCTGGGATCTGGCACCAGACACCATTGCCTAGTGGTGTTCTATTACTGACACTCATTAAGTAACTAGGACTGCGGTCCTATGCACACATTTCCAGGGGTAAGCCCCACTGAACACAACGAGACTCATTTCCAAGTAAAAATGCATGACGTTGTTTCATTTTCATCTCAATGTTGTTTTGTTGTTGTTGTTGTTAATCTGTCTTGAGCCAAGATGCCCCCAGTTCTTCTATAGTGCAACTGTTGTTACGTTGCTGCACTTTCCTCTTGTGAGAAAAGACAGATGCAAAATGAGAATTATTAATATCAGAAAGTGCCTAGAGATAGTTGTGACCTTATCTTCTTATGAAATGAAAGTTGTTGTCATGTAAATCAGTGAAGGTGGTATCTTTTGTTCTTTATTTATTGTGTATTTTCACATAAAATAATACTCCCAGAGGTAGTGGTGGGCGTGGAGGGGGAACGTGGGGGGGGGGGGAAGCTCTGGAAGTTGCACCCACCGCACCCCTGCTGCTACCACCTCTGCTTCTGTGCCACCTCCACTAGCCTGTGAAAGCCGTTCCATGGGCAGGCAAAGCCCCACGTGGGGCTCCGAAGCAAGTGGAAAGCTCTCTGAGGCTTCCAGCATGGTCTTCAAGAGTTTCATCGGGAAACCAGAAGAACTTGTTAAGAGAGCATGAGAAGCCTCAGAAGATTTCTTGAGTCCATCACAGCGTCGTGAAAGGCTCTGTGCAGTTTGGTGAGTATCCACTGGGGAGCACAACGTGGGGGGAGTGGTGTGATTTGGACCTGGCCCCAGGACGCCATACGGGCAGGTCCACTCCTGCTCAGAGGTGTAACTAGGGTGGAGCTTGAGGGGCACTTGCCCCAGGTGCTATTCCAAGGGAGGTACATGACTGAGGTTCCCTCAGGCTCTGCCCAAGTTACAGAGGAGGTGCTGGCAGCTTCACACTCCCCATTCTTTCTCCTTTAAAGGAGAGCCTCTACAGGAGAGGGAACAGGGGGCAAGAAGCCACTGCAGCAATGCTCTCTCTACCAGGGAGAACCTGGAAGTGGCACCACAATATTATATGACATCATGACATCACATGACATGAGCCAGGGCAGTGTGTTACACCACTGAATACTTCTAACAGCAATCACACTTCTCTGTGCAATATACCTACAAACTAGCAGGCTCAGGTTGCTTTTAGTGGCAGGTTATGCTCTTTCATGGGGTAGCAGCTCCTTTTGGGGGATTTCTTCAGCCCTCACTTGGAGTGCTCTGCTCTGGAGTTGATGAATGGGATCCCGCACCTTTCTAGGATCCTGATGTGACTAGCTCTCAAAGGCTGTGTTAGGCCACTAGCAATGAATCAGCCGAAACACACTTCTGTTTGGAAGGTCCCCACCCGGGATTATAAAATGGACTACAAAGAACCCATAACCTCAATTCTGGGGCTGGCTTCACCATCCAGTTTGGATCCAGATTTTATCCAGATCAGCTTCC